>NW_028244529.1:0-42209 GCF_964263255.1 Lissotriton vulgaris
CTCCATCAATGCTCTGGGGTGCCCTATCCCCCCAATGCTGCGTCAAGCCGTACGTCTGCTTCAAGCAGGCGCAGGGTTTGAGTCAGGAATCATTGTCGTTAAAGTGAGTGATTGAAATCTTGTAGATTCCCCTCTGCCACTTTTAGGATGCGTTTCTGCGCAGGAACGCCCTCCCTTGCGCCGGAACGCCCCCTGATGGCTCAGGGCTTTACAACGTGATGCATCTCCCATATGCGTCACGTTGTTAATATACGTCGCACCATTGCGCCTCTTTTGTTCTGCCGCTGCGTCACAAAAGTCACGCAGCAATGGAGCAAAAGAGCCGCAAGGGGCTTCTAAATCAGCCCCTACAGACTCAAGTCCAGTCCTTCCTTTGTACACATGGCGATAAGAAGAAATAGTGGTGGTGGATTGATAGTTTGAGTATTTTAATGACTGGTTAATGTAGTAGGAAACTTTAGTGTTGTCGCTGATCTGCAATCATGATGGACTTTGTCTGTCACTACGCGTGCTGCGGACTGCTGCCTGCCAATCCTAGGCAAACCTTTTTAGTACTTTGTGTAGTGAGTTACATAAGAAGTTTCCAATTCGATGGTCCGCAAATCAAGCAATACTAATAACGTAGTAGACCACATGAGATCGGTCAATAATATATCCCGTGGAATAGTTGTCTATTTGCTATTTCGCCAAAATATTTTGTTATTGTTCTTTTGAAATGTTTGATTTGGTTGACAAATATCATCCATGTTTTCTGGTCTTTCTTTCTTTCATGTTGTACATCAGCTCCCCCCAGGGGCAAGAGGACACAGGAGGAGGAGGAGGGTGCTGTTCAGGATGCAGGCCAGGATCGGGCTGGCGAAGGCTCCTTTGCTGGCCCCAGTAAGTTTTAATTTTAATATAGAGTACTTATTTTTTCCTAGCGTTCCTCATTTGATTTTTTCTAAATCGTCTTTGATCTTCTTGTAGACTGGATCTAAATTCTTATCCTGCCTCGACTATGACTCCCTGTGGTATTACTAGATTATTCTTATTAATCTGTCTGTGTAGCTAACTAAGATTGCACATTTGGCAATTCCATTGGACTCCCATTCTAGTCAGCAATAGCTCTATGCACTGAGTGCAGTCCTCTGGGATTGTCCATAATGTCTTTTCAAGTCTCCTAAATGTTTATGCTTTGACAATTGCCAACAATAAAAAGGTGAATGACCACCAAGAAAGAATAAGATACTACTTTACTTTTGGTTTGGATAGTAGGACAATCCATTCTACCACTGTTGCAGGGACAAATCTGCACAAACAGAACTATGGACACTAAATAATGCATTGCTTAGCTTATCAATTATAATAGGTGCTGTTAGACTTTCCACATACCTCAGTGATAACAGACTTTGTAGTTGAACCCCCAATCTCCTTACTGACTAGATAGTGTGGCAGAGTCATTTAGCTCCCAAAGTCATCGATGATTGATCCCCAATGATGTCAGAGGCACGGACTCATGCTTGCAAAAATTCCAAAACCTTTAGCTCATTCACTCTAGTCTGGAGGACCAAAAACCACAGAGTCTATTTAAGTTTAAAAACTTTATCAAAAGTAAACACATTTATTAAAATCAAGTTTGTCATAAAACTAAACGTTTAACTGAAAATGGAAAAGTGCTCAGTGCTGACGATTAATTGGACACATTTCTTGTGGTCGAGCCGAACTCTCACCTGGTTTGAACTTGATCCTGCTCGTGTTCTCAGAAGTCAAGCTTCTGTCTGTTAGGAGAAAAAGTGGTGCGTATTAAAAATAAAAAGCAAGCATTCATCAGTTGTGCCAAAAAGTGCAGCAAAACAACAGCCTTCCGTGGAAAAAGGGGCATTTTTACTTTAGAGTAGACAGTCACAAATTATTACATTGTATTCTGTTTTTTCACATTTCTTTCTTCCTCCTAGACCAAATATTATATAGTAGTGAGTGGTGTATTCTAACATTATTAAATGTACTTTGTAGGTGGAACATCTGGAGGCGGGGCCAGCGCGGAGGTGATGGCATTGGACGAGGGGAACAACTCTGGGGAGGAGGCGGTGGAAGTGCCGGACAATCCTGTGAGGGATAACACGGTGGTGGCGGGCAGAGGTAAGCTATATATTCCTTACTTATTGAGATTGAAGACTGTAGAGTGTGCTTTCTGCACGGGTGTATTATAAATCAACCAGGTAGTAGCCTCCTCTAAATGTACTTCGACTTAGCTGTGAAGTTTTTGGCGAGAAGAATCCCAATCAGATCTGAGATGAACTTGATGGATGGGATGAACGAAAAGCGAAAGAAGGGTGTAAGTAAGTGTGGAAGGACGAGAAATGTAATGATGACTGGCAAAGAAGAATGATATGTGTTTGCTTTGTCCCCGAGGTGGCTGGGAAGGAAAGAAAATGGTATGGTGCATGGCTGGGTGAATGATGAAGCAAGGATGGGTGGAAGGAGAACAGCCTGGGTGGGTGAAACAGAAACTGTATGTGTGCATATACTTTGAATGGATGGATACCTGGATCATGGTACTATCTGACTCTAAGATAGCATATGTGTATCTATAGAGAGTGGAGGGTCACTGGATGAACTAAGTGTTACTTTGAAGAGCATGTAACACCGCACCCGCACGTCCGTTCCAGTGTAGGAAATGCAAGGAAAAGAAGTTGTAATTTTGTCCAAATACTACCATGAATAGTAGCAGTAGTTTGTATTGCAACTGCAAGCACAGGATATATCCAGTTATTACGGTGGACACTCCCTACCTCTCTTAATAACTTTAGTTTAGTAGTAGTACGTCATTCATGTGTGGGTGTATCACTGTTTACTCAATAAGAAGCAAAGCACCTAAAGTCATCCCATATGTCATCAAATACATCCCATGTGAAGTGATAGATAATCAGATTATTTAGCTTCTTCATTTTCCTTTTCTAATACTCATTTGCACTATAGGGTGAAGGCTAAATTAATTAAGCAGTAGCCCTTTTAACAGAGTGTTCTCAGTGCCACCCGTAATAGAAAAGTAAGAGCTTCACCACCTGCATGTACTGGACCGGTACAGTAACGCAAGTCTGTCTCACTCATCATGATGTGCGTCTGTTTTTCTCGGGTGCAAGTTCACTGCGCTGGCATTATGCCGGCTTGCATAAGATAGCGTACCAATTTTCCTAAACAAGAGAGAAGAAGAAGAATAAGACTGGTGCACTGTCATAGTCAACTGTAATGGAAGTCCATAGTGCTCGTAGAATTTGTTCCTTAAACTCCCACTAATGTTAGAGCAAGGATGAAGAAGTCAGAGGTTACATAGATACTGTCCTCAATAGTTATGTACTGTGCTTTCAATTTGCTACTTGTACTGTGACACAACTTTCTGCTCAATCATTTTGTGTTAATCTTAAGGAGCATTGGTTACAGACTATGTCTTTTTTTCTTCATATAGTTGCTCCTTCCAAATCAAAGAGACCATCAAGGAGGAGGGAGCTGGCTCGAATGGCCCGGCAACGGAGGCTGGATGCCACTGTCGCCGAATATCGCGGCTGGTGGCCCTGGAGGAGGAGGAGACGCAGTCTACCGGTACAACAACAACATCTACTGGGACAGCTGCATCCTCCTCCGTGCCCCCATGGGCTGCCAGCCAGCGCAGTGCTCCAGCGGTACGGAGCCGGGCTACCAAAGCCAACCGCCACCGCCGAGCAGCAAAGACAGCAGCTGCCCCCCACAGGATTTGCAAAGCACGCCAGTGCCGCTTATGCCTCAGAGTGTCCTACCTGGAGCAGGAGGTCCTAAGCTATAAGAACTTGGAGGAGGGCCTCCGCTTCGACCATGCCACCCTCCGCAAGGAGCATGATGCCCTGGCCGCTTAAGTCAACAGCACCCTGCCGTAGTGTCCCTTGCCCCTTTTTTAGAGACTTTTGGGGGGTGGGGATTGGGAGTTGGGTTTTTTGGGGACTTTTGAAGGACAATCGTTGGGGTTAGGGAGGGTCTTGCGGGAGATTATTTTGTTAGGGCTATAAAAATATACTTTTTGAAACTTTATCTGACCATACCTGTTTTTTACTGCTTTTGAGTCTGGTGGGTGGGGGTTTAACAGTAAGTTTGTTTTCCTGAATAGCCCTAGGACTTTAGTAGTACTACCGTCAATCTCTCTTCTCTCCTAATACTCCATTATACTACCTCCAACCAAACCCTTATCTTACCTGTAATTTGTGTTTGAAAGTAGGGCTAGGCCCAGGGCTGGCTCCACGGGAAATGGCGATTAAGGTTGGCAATCCAGGGCGGATGAAATTTCCTCCTCATTGCGGTGGTACTAGTGGTGTGACACAGTGGCAGTTGCATGCCTATGGAAAAAAAGAAAATGAAACCTGGTTTGTCCTTACTGTAGCATTACAACGGTACAATAGAGAATATAGCAGGTGACAGTACACTAGAACAGTGCCACAATGTAGCCTAACAAATGGTAAAGTATTGATAGTATAACTTGTACTTGTGTTGGATTTCTTTGACATTGGCTACTACTACAAGAAATAGTACTGAAGCTGAGTAAGTCTAGAATATATCCTCGGATTCCTTCACCAGCCTGTTGCTATGACCTTATCCTCCCCAGCAAGTGTGTGGAATTATTGATGTCATTTAGTCACACATCAAGCAAAACCACACAGCCCGGGGGAAGAGGGTTAGGGTTTGTAAAATGGATGGGAATGGGGGTTTCTTTTTGGGTAGGTTTTGTTGAGAGAAAAAAAAAAGCACAGCATGGACAAACAATAATTGAACATAAAGAAATTTTTGGGTACAAAGCTAACCATAAATCTTTTACGTGACATAAAGGAAGTGCATGCACTACTGAATGCATTGGGTGAATTCGATCGTTCCTGACAGGCAGATGCTTCCAGGTCCGTCAGGGAGAGTGCTACTCTAGGGAGATTGAGTTGGGACAGGGCGTGCCGCAAGGCTCGTCCCTGAGCCCGACCTTGTTTAATCTGTATGTCTCCCCGCTGGCAGACATAGTGGAAAGCTATGGACTTCGTCTGGTGTCCTACGCGGACGACACGCAGCTGGTCATCTCCCTATCGCGCACACCCGGTCTGATGGCGGACAACTTCAGAATTTGCATGCAAGAACTGGCAACCTGGATGTCTGCCAACTGCCTGAAACTTAATGGCAGCAAATCCGAGGTGCTCGTGGTGGGGGGATGTCCATCTGTGTGGACATCGGCGTGGTGGCCATCCTGCCTAGGAGAGACGCCTGTCCCCTGCCAGGAAGCCAGGAATCTTGGGGTGTGGCTGGACACCAACCTTGGCTTTGGCCCCCAGATTGGCCGTGTGGTGGGGACCTGCTTCGGAGTCCTAAGAACTCTGAGAAAGGTCTTGGATTTCCTGCCCACTTCTGCTTGTCGGACGTTGGTGCATGCTTTAGTCACCTCACGCCTAGATTACGGCAATTTGCTGTATCTGGGGGCCACGGGTAAGGCTCTCAATCGCCTACAGGTGCTGCAGAATGCTGCTGCTCGCCTTATTTTGAGGCTTCCTAGAAGATCTTCCTCTCAGGCAGCACTCCAAGCTCTGCACTGGTTGCCTGTTAGAAGCAGGGTGGAATTTAAAGCCCTAGCCACGTGTCACCGTATTCTGGGTGGCAAAGCCCCTGCCCCGCTACAGAGCCTTGTGACTAGGTATGAGCCCACAAGGACTCTGTGCTCCTCCTGCACAGGTCTTCTGAAAATTCCTAAAATTAGGAAAGCACGTTTGGGAGGAAGGTCATTCAGATATTTGGTACTGAAGCAATGGAATGACCTTCCTTCAGATATACGCTTGGAGTCTTCAGAACTCTTGTTCAGAACAAAACTTAAGACTCATTTATTTAGACGGTAGACGGTTGTGCTGGCTGTTGACTGCTTACTTCATTTCTATAGCGCGGGGACACGCCGGTAGGCGTACACCAGGCGCTTTATAAATCCCCCTAAATTGTTACTGAAAAGTAAGTAGTACTTTCGACAACCGTGAATGACAGAATGCGACAGTACAGGGCTACATTAAATTAGGTTTAAAAAATAGCCGAAGTAAAACCTATAGAATGGCTGTAGGGATCAATTTAGAAGCAGAAAGAGATCCAAGAAATGCAGTCACACTCATAGAAGAAAACAATGGATACTGTATCTGTATGTTGTTGTAGTTGTCCTGTTGAATTTGGTAAGTAAGTTGCATGCAGCAAACAATTCCTCTTATTAGCGGCACTCCTCCATTCCAGCTGACGCTTCGTTCATCAATGTTGGTGACCAGAAGACACCCTGTCCACTGCCTGCCTGGCGGATGCTGAATTGCGGCTCGCTAATGTGAAGCCTGACTCCATCCTTTTTTCCCCATTGCACAGACTGAAACCCGGCCTGTAATTATTGAACGAAAAACAGGAAGTGATAGAATATTACAACACCACTGATAAATAAATATAAGGTATGTACACTGTGTAGTGCAAAAAGTCACACTTTGATTTTCCTAATAGACAGTACAATATTTTTGAAAGTGTGTACTCTGTCTGAGTCACCATTTGAAGGATAAATAAGTATGGGCAAATTAATTTAGCGGATCTTTCCCCTCAAGCTAGGTGTACTGTAAACTGTGTTTTAGAACAAAATTAGACCTTCGCAGCAGTGCTCCGACGCAGACCCTTACTAAAGCCAGTCGCAAAAATGTAGAAGACCCCCAATCAGATCTCAAAAAACGAGGCCTAGCAGAAAACTGGTGACAAAACGTACTTTGAAAGTAAAAGTAGGCCCAAATACCCCCTTACCCACCGTTGATTGTATTCAAACCACTTGCAAGCAAGCAAAAGTATCCATAGCCAGCATCGCTCCAAGACTCGAAACCCCCCCCACCCAAACACATGCAATAGAAATACTGCTAACCCTAACGAGCCCTAAGTTAAGAATAGTGGCAAAGGCTTTCTTTAACTATGCCAAATCCGCCCTTTCCCACCATGGATTTTCTTCAAATGACTTGCAACCAAAATTACACATTCTCACGAGTGCTCTAAGACCCCAGAACTCAGTTGCAAAAATCTAGAACACCCCGAAACACATGCAATCCTGCTGCTAGGGCTAACCCTAACGAACCCTAAGTTACAAAAAGTGCCAAAAGGCTTTTCCTTATGGATTTTGTCCCAACCACTTCTATCCGGTATTAGACCTTCCCAGGAATGCCCCAAGACCCGCCAACCCACCCGCCAAAAAGCACAACACCCCCAAACAGCCAAAAAGGAAAATCTCATACTTACAATATTTCTTGGCCTTCGGTCCAAACGCGCTGTGCAGCTAGGCCATAACTCCCGTTTTCCACCACGGATTTCCTGAAAAGCAAATGCAATCAAGATTAGACTGTCCCAGCAGTGCTCCCAGACCCCAAAACTCACCCACAAACACCCGGAACCCCCCCAAAGAGCACCTCAAAGGCAAGTAAGTCAGCAAAAACATTAAAAAAATTCCGCCTCCGATTTGGTCCAAACCACTTTTATCCGGTATTAGAGCTTCCCAGCAATGGCCCCAGAGCCGTCAACCCAGGAGAAAACTAGTAGAAGACCCCCAAACAGCCAAAAAGCAAAAGTACAAAAATGGGGACAGTCATTTTCTTGCCAATTTCCCAAATCACTCCGCGCGCTCTCTGCAGCTAGGCCCTAACTCCGCTCTGCCACCATGGATTTGCTTCAAACCTCTTGCAAACTAAAGTATCCATAGCCAGCAGTGCTCCCAGACCCCGAAACCCACCCACAAACACCAGGAAGCCCCCCAAATAGGCCCCCGAAAACGCTACATTGAGCTAAATGTCAGAAATAGCAACAACAAAAAATCTGCGTGGATTTTGTCCCAACCACTTCTATCCGGTATTAGACCTTCCCAGGAATGCCCCAAGACCCGCCAACCCACCCGCCAAAAAGCACAACACCCCCAAACAGCCAAAAAGGAAAATCTCATACTTACAATATTTCTCGGCTTTGGTCCAAACGCGCTGTGCAGCTAGGCCATAACAACTAGCAGGGAAACGCTTCGCAGGAAACAAGAGGCTAAGGTTCAAATCTACTGTCAGCACAAAATCACGAACAGTGATAGACGATCCCGCCCATCCATAAATAGTGCCACTCCCACCTCCAGGACTTCTGGGTGATGTAGTCATTTATCCATTTAGGTAGGCGCCTTGACAATTCCTGACACAATATTTCTCGGCCTTCGGTCCAAACGCGCTGTGCAGCTAGGCCATAACTCCCATTTTCCACCACGGATTTCCTGAAAAGCGAATGCAATCAAGATTAGACTGTCCCAGCAGTGCTCCCAGACCCCAAAACTCACCCACAAACACCCGGAACCCCCCCAAAGAGCACCTCAAAGGCAAGCAAGTCAGCAAAAACACAAAATAATGCCTGCCTCCGATTTGGTCCAAACCACTTTTATCCGGTATTAGAGCTTCCCAGCAATGGCCCCAGAGCCGTCAACCCAGGAGAAAACTAGTAGAAGACCCCCAAACAGCCAAAAAGCAAAAGTACAAAAATGGGGACTTAGTCATTTTCTTGCCAATTTCCCAAATCACTCCGCGCGCGCTCTGCAGCTAGGCCCTAACTCCCCTCTGCCACCATGGATTTGCTTCAAACCTCTTGCAAACTAAAGTATCCATAGCCAGCAGTGCTCCCAGACCCCGAAACCCACCCACAAACACCAGGAAGCCCCCCAAACAGGCCCCCGAAAACGCTCCATTAAGCAAAATGTCAGAAATAGCACACAAAAAAATCAGCGTGGATTTTGTCCCAACCACTTCTATCCGGTATTAGATCTTCCCAGGAATGCCCAAAGACCCGCCAAAAAGCACAACACCCCCAAACAGCCAAAAAGGAAAATCTCATACTTACTGTCAGGCTCCACGCTGCAGGATCCGGTTGTAGCACATAGAACTCCACCTCCCGACCTCACCAACCCACTGTTGCTTAAAACACAGTGTGTTCGAGGGATAGGGTGAGGGAAAATAAACAGAACAAGGAGGGGACGGAAGGGGACTGCAGGGAAGGGATAGCTGAAAGACAAGAAAATGAATACACAGGTTAAAGATATTCACAACTTAAACCTACACTCATTTCATTCTCGCTAAACTGATCATAAGATTCACCTTTGTGAAGGAAGTGTAATCCACCTCTTCCCTGTTGTAACATGTATTGGATATCAGAATCTCTGGTCCCTAAAGAATACAGAAAAGCAGGTTATACTCCTGTAACGTATAGAACACCTATAGGTATTTCTTTAGTTCTGTCTGTAACGTACCCTGCCTTGTTTTAGTTCATATCCTTTTGTTAAATGCGTAGCACACCACAATCCCAAGTGAATCCAAAAAGAACTAATAAGTGAAGAGCATGAATCCTCTCTTGAAGATATACAAAAGACGTTCCAATTTAGACACGGCAAGACGTAGCTTCCTACTACTGTCCTCCGCTCTAAGTATAATATTCCACAGGATCCCAATTGAATCAAACTCCAAACAGGTGTAGATACCCACTACCTTCCGCTTTGGCACTTAACATAAAAGACACTAGTGACTTTCTTCGGAACGGTAGTGTGTAGATAATGTCTCCCCACTACGCTCCCCTCTATATCTGGTCAATTACAAGAAAACCTTACACCGCCGTGCAAGTCAAAACATAAGAGATCTGTCTCTTTAACTCCTCGAAGAGCAATAATGGTAGAACACAGGTAGCGCGTTGTATAACGCACTCCCTGTAACTTACAGGGACTTGAAATCTGCCCAAATGTCCGCTCTCTCTCTGAAGCCGTTCCTCCAGCCGATACTACAGCTACAGCCCGGAACGCTGGAAAAGGTCTCCGCCTCAGAGGCGCCCAGGAACCCGACCGCTACCCGTTAAGATCCGAGTCAGCAGTCCGTTGTTTAAAAGGCGGGTTTCAACATCAAAACAAAGGCGCTGCTCCTCACACGCCGATAGCAGACGAAATGAATGGCTAGCACTCCCCCAGCAACTAGCAGGGAAACGCTTCGCAGGAAACAAGAGGCTAAGGTACAAATCTACTGTCAGCACAAAATCACGAACAGTGATAGACGATCCCGCCCATCCATAAATAGTGCCACTCCCACCTCCAGGACTTCTGGGTGATGTAGTCATTTATCCATTTAGGTAGGCGCCTTGACAATTCCTGACACAATATTTCTCGGCCTTCGGTCCAAACGCGCTGTGCAGCTAGGCCATAACTCCCATTTTCCACCACGGATTTCCTGAAAAGCAAATGCAATCAAGATTAGACTGTCCCAGCAGTGCTCCCAGACACCAAAACTCACCCACAAACACCCGGAACCCCCCCAAAGAGCACCTCAAAGGCAAGCAAGTCAGCAAAAACACAAAAAAATGTCCACCTCCGATTTGGTCCAAACCACTTTTATCCGGTATTAGAGCTTCCCAGCAATGGCCCCAGAGCCGCCAACCCAGGAAAAAACTAGTAGAAGACCCCCAAACAGCCAAAAAGCAAAAGTACAAAAATGGGGACAGTCATTTTCTTGCCAATTTCCCAAATCACTCCGCGCGCGCTCTGCAGCTAGGCCCTAACTCCCCTCTGCCACCATGGATTTGCTTCAAACCTCTTGCAAACTAAAGTATCCATAGCCAGCAGTGCTCCCAGACCCCGAAACCCACCCACAAACACCAGTAAGCCCCCCAAACAGGCCCCCGAAAACGCTACATTGAGCAAAATGTCAGAAATAGCAACAAAAAAAATCATCGTGGATTTTGTCCCAATCACTTCTATCCGGTATTAGACCTTCCCAGGAATGCCCCAAGACCCGCCAACCCACCCGCCAAAAAGCACAACACCCCCAAACAGCCAAAAAGGGAAATCTCATACTTACAATATTTCTCGGCCTTCGGTCCAAACGCTCTGTGCAGCTAGGCCATAACTCCCGTTTTCCACCACGGATTTCCTGAAAAGCAAATGCAATCAAGATTAGACTGTCCCAGCAGTGCTCCAAGACCCCAAAACTCACCCACAAACACCCGGAACCCCCCCAAAGAGCACCTCAAAGGCAAGCAAGTCAGCAAAAACACAAAAAAAATCCGCATCCGATTTGGTCCAAACCACTTTTATCCGGTATTAGAGCTTCCCAGCAATGGCCCCAGAGCCGTCAACTCACCCGCAAAGAAGTAGAACACCCCCACAAGTGCTGAGTCTTTCTTCATTGGGCGTAATCCAGCCCTCTGCTTTGATGGAAATAGGAGTCTGAAGGAGGAGGATAGAGGAGCATGTTCTTCTGAACTTGTGAACCTGAGGAATGCAGACTGCGGCACCTTCAAATCAATAAGCAAACAAGTGAAGACAGTTCTGCTGATGGGCTTGTTTTTGTGATTAGGTGATTAAAGTTTGGACTATATTAACTGTGCACAACAAAGAAAGACAGACACACAGGAATAAAAGTGAATAAGGATGAAAAAGAAAGTTATTGATTCATTGTCTCATTTTCAGGGCTCGGTGTCAGGGTCCAGGAATAAGAATAAGGCTTCGTCATCATACTCTGCGAATTCAGGCAGGGTGAGCTCAGTGTCACCTAACAGAGAAGAAATTCCCTCATCTACGTTGCTGTCCACCTCGTCTTCATCCGGCGTGCTTTCTCGTACTTTGTAATCTGGTGGTATGAGGTGCTGATTCATCTTGATCATTGTTAACCTCTCCACATTTTTGGGCAAGAGGTGGCTCCGTTTGGGAGTTACAATGCCACCAGCAGCACTGAAAACACGTTCAGAAGACACACTTGCAAGTGGGCAAGACAAGTAGTTTAAAGCCAGGTTGGAGAGCTGTGGCCACAATTCTTTTTTCCCATGCCAATACGCCAATGGGTCAGCATTAACATAGACCTCTGTTGAGTCATTCAGATAGTCCTGCACCATCGACTCAAGGTCCTCCTCCAAGGTTCCTCCACTTTGCTTAGCTGTTGCTGTGACCTTTTGAGAACCAAACCCAAGCAGAGTTAGCCAATCCTCTTCAGCATCCAATGTTACTGTTGTGTCTGGTGCAGATGATCCGGTTGCCGGTGTCTTTAACGGCTGAGAGGTCACTTGTGCCACAGCCACAGGTGCAGAAGTGGATTGTTTTGACTGGGGATGGCCTGCCGATGCTGATGTACTGCCTTTTCCTTCAATGAGCTGCCGTTCTCTTTCAAACCTCTTGGCTGACAAGGCTAGCCAACGTTTGTGCTTTGTAACATCTTCATCAGCAAAAGGAAAGAATGCTCGGCCTGCCAGCGCCTTTTTGTAGCGTGGATCCAGAATAGTAGCACAAATGTAATGCTGTTCTGAGTGGATCATTTTAAGACGTTCATTACCTTGTAGGCGCTCTAATAATTTCTCTGCCTAAACAAAAGGGTCTTGTTTTTTTTCATTTTTTTGAAACACAGAAGACACCGCCTTCAGTTGGTGCTCCAGCATGTACAACAATGGGATAGCTTTTCCCAAATTACAGTCCTCCTTGCTGACTGCACGCGTGAAGACCTAAAAAAGATGAAGCATGTCTGTCAGGCTTTTAACTATTTCCCATTGCGCCGCATCCATCCTCAGACCCTTGTGAGCTGTACCCTGTTTTAAGAAATAGTGATCGAGTACCGTATACTGCTCATACAGACGCTCAAGCATGTAGAAGGTTGAGTTCAAACGTGTTGCCACCTCCTGGATGAGTGCTTTCACTGGCATTCGACGTTCATGTAGCAGGCTCCTCAGATGCTTCCGGGCCTTAAAAGAATGGCTGAAATGGTTGCACATTTTTTGGCAGGTGTCCACTACCTCGTACGCTGGACTGTCTTTATCACTCAAGAATTTTTTAACAACCAGGTTTATACAGTGGGCCAAACACAGCACTCTGAAATAGTGACCCAGCTCCATGGCCTTAACTACATTGTCGCCATTATCCGTGGAAACATAACCAACCTGGCGTTTTTTTGGGGACAGCCAGTGAAGGACCTTTGTGTTAAACTCATCCAAAATGTTTTGTGCTGTGTGACGTTTCTCCAAGCCAAACATGGCTAGTGTTGCATGTTTCCGAGCAGCTTTAAAAACTTGGTCCGGGTCAACACCTGCGTTTAGCTTTGCTTTAACCCCTGAAAAAGAGACCCAGTGTGCAGTGATGCACATGTAATCAGCGCCTGCGCCACTGGTCCACATGTCTGTTGTCAGATGTATAGTGTGAACAGCACTCTTCTGCAAAGCTGCCCCAATCACCTCCAGCACATCTTCATGTAGTGCTGGAACCGCAACTCTGGCAAAATAGAACCGGCTAGGAACCTTCCATTTAGGGCAGAGCGCTGCCACTAATTCTAGAAAACCAACCCCTTCTACAAAAGAAAAAGGGAGAAGGTCCAGAGCTAGCATTTTAGCCAGCTTAGTGTTATACAGACGCGTCAGTGGCTGGTTGCGTTCATATTGCGCTTCTGTAAACAACATCTTTTTAATGTTGCCCTGGACCAAGCATCTACGGGATGATGATGATGATTTCTTCGACCCAGTTACGCTCGCTGATGAACTTTTTCGCATTGGTGTCTCACTCTCTCCCACACTCTTAGTGTGGCTTACATGGGGTGTGCTGCTGACAGGGGTACTGGGTGTAAGTGAAGTGTTTGACACGTCTTCTTCTTCCTCCTCGTCATCATCAGATAAAACATCAACGTTTTCAATACGTGCAATTCGGGCTTACTTGATCGCCTGTAGGTGCGCAAACCATTTGACAGCGTGCTTTCTTTCAAGATGACCTCTCTGGCCTCCGGTACCATAGTTGGAACCAAACTTACCACGACTAACTGCCAACTTACAAAAGCTACAAATGGCGAGGTTTTCCTTTTTTGGGCAAACACTAAAGAAGTCCGAAACTGCGGACTTGAAATGTCTTTGGGGGCCGGAGGAGGCGGCGATACTGGTGGTGGTGGTCCTGCTGCTAATGCCAGATGAAGTGGAGGATGTGGATTGCCGAACTTCAGTACGTTTTGCACTTTCACCACCACTAATTGAGGTCGAGGTGGATGGAGGTCCCTTCTGGCGAGTAAGAAATATGGAAGCGGTAGGTGTTGGTGTACTAGTTAACTCCAATGATTGTGGTGTTTCTTCCATTGCCTCCTCGTTGACAACATCATCACGCTCAGCAGCTTCTCGGGCTAGGGTCAAAATGTCTTTTTGCTGCATGCCCGCTGGGGCTGCAGTGACCTTTATGATGACTGCGTTGTCGTCGTGAGAGTCTTAATCAGCAGGAGTATCCGCCACTTCTTGTTGAGCCTCATCACACTCCATAACTATGAGTCTTTCGACGACCATCGTTTTACGCTTAACTACCTTTGTCAGATCACGGTGTGCCTCACTCTCAGGCGGCAGTGATGGTTCCCAATTTAGATCCGTATCATCAGAAGGCGGTGTGCTTGAAGAAGATGTAGACCTCACCCTTGATCTCTTCCTTGCTAGGGGTGTGGAAGACAATGAATGATCATCAGGAGGAGTGGCTTCCTCAAATGATACCTCGCCTTGATTGTTGATTTTCTGATGTGCCCCTACTTCGGGAGGAACAACTATTGTGGGCACTTGTGACCCTCCATGTACCTCTGCTTGTGCATCTCCTTGCGCTGCCTCTCCTTCCACATGTACTTGGGCTTGTACTTGCACATGTGGTTGTTGTTGCGGCTGTGGTTGTTCAACACTCGTCAGATGAATATCAACAACCTGTGTTGATTCAGGGACATTGCTGCTACTTTCTTGCGATGAGCCAACATCACTGGTCGATGGTGATTGAACAACTAGACTAAGTGCCTCTGCAGAACTCAAGGGCTTGGACTTAAGTTGGCGTTGTGGTGGTGGTGGCACTGAGCCCAATGAAGCAGGGGTGCTGCTCCCAGCTTGGTCCCCAGCAGATCCCGCTGCTGCTGCAGGCGTACTTTTTTTTTTACTCCCAAAAAACGTGGCGGGCGGCACACCAGTCTCCTTGGTAACTTGCTTCTTCTGCTCCTTACTGGCAACTTTCTTGCTAGAGGAGCTACGGGGAACTTTTTTTGGGGCCATCTTCTTCAGAGCAGGTCAGAACAGCAGGCCGCAGTTGCACGAGTTGCAGAGTTGTCTGTGGCCAGACGTGACGTTGCGTGACGTTATGCTGCACACACACACCGCTGCAGGACTTCTTCCTGGCACTGGTGGTTCTCTTGAGTCTTGTGCACCTAAAAGCAATGGAAGACAGAGGAACATCAGTTCAGTTATACACCCCAAAAAAATAAAAAAAACACAGAAAAATCAGCACAATCCCATGCCCTCCATGATGTTTAAATTCAAGACACCCCACAGAAAGACTAGGCACATGCACCACTCACTACCCCTGGTGAAAAGGCCACAACAACAGCCCAAAAAAACGAAAATCACAGAAAAATCAGCACAATCCCAAGCCCTCCATGATGTTTAAATTCAAGACACCCCACAGAAAGACACCTGTGAAGTTAAGCGCTAGTAAAAACGCTAAGAAGGCAGCGCTAACAATAACCTCCGAGTGCCGTCACCGGGATTCCTCAGTAAGTATCGCATCCCCCCTGTTTTATTGTTAGCGCTGCCTTATTAGCGTTTTTACTAGCGCTTATCTTCACGGGTGTCTTTTTAATTTATAGCTGTCCTCCACTTCAGGACAAGGGATACCGATATTGCCTTTCTTTAAACTACAAAACCGGGATTTGAACATCCACGTAAGTGCCTACCGCTGTTAACAGCTTTAAGCATTTTCTTCCCGTTAATCTCCCAGTCTTTGTTTCTTACTCGAGGTTTTTTGTTTGTTTCTTGTACAAGTCATTCAAACTTTGCACCAGGAGCGTGTTATGACACCAACTTTTATACCACCAAACACGGGCACGCCGCAACCTGCTGCTTTGCCCAGGTGAGATTTGCATATCCAACATGCGCTCGTCTTTAGTCATTCTTCCGATTCATAATGCTTACGCGCAACCCTTTTTCTTCATCAGATAATTACAAAGATTGTGATTAAAGGAGCCGTAACATTACGAATGTCTACACCAGGGTCGGATTGGGATCTTAGGGGCATATTATCAAGGGGGTTTATCTCCGCTTTTTTGGCTTTAAAAGCCAAGAAAGCGGAGATAAAATTATCTCCCTATTACCAAGCTGTCGCTAACACCAGTTAGCGACAGCTAGTAGGAGATAGCGACCATCTTGGGCCCCGCTTTGCATGTCAGTGATATTTATCACTAATGAGATGCAAAGTGGGCGTGCCAAGATGTTATCGACTGGAAACAGTCCCTAACATCGCTATCTCCTATTACCAACTTTTGGAGATATTCGCGCTAAGCGCGAATATCTCCAAAAGCTAACACCTGCCCTGAGCAGTTCTTAGCCATGTTATCCAATGGGAGGTGGATAACATGACTAAGAGCATTTGCTCGATAATGCATGAATATCGCTGACTTTTCAGCGATTTTCATGCATTGCGGCCGTTTTTTATCGCTAATAGCAAGGTTTATCTGCGATAAAAATCGCCGATGTGCGGCGATAATTTTTGTCTCTAAACAAGTTAGAGACAAAAATTATCGCTAGTTGTTGGTAATATGCCCCACAATTCGGCCCGGGCACTGACGAAAAAAGTGGCCCACATTCAAGAAGCGTGGCCCATATTTAAGGGGCGTGGCCCACATTCAAGGGGCGTGCCCTTTCATGAAACACTATTTGCACAGACAAGGAATGAAAGTGGGAGGACACCGTTCTTGCACAGGACACAGGGCCAAGGTGCCAATGGCCTACATGCTGAGCAACTAAAAAAAATAGCAAGGCCCCTTCCTGTCACAAAATTATTCCAGCCCTCCAGCACAGGAGCACCTGAAAAGCAGCAAAGCCCCTGCTATTACTAACCTACTCAGCCCCCCCCAGACCTTCAGCTCAGGAGCACATGAACAGAGGTAAGGCCCCTGCAATTAGTAAATTAATCAACCCTCCAGGCCTTGGGAAAATGTCCTGGCAAGGGAGCCCAAAACACAGCTTTCTGGTTCATCCAAGGTAGCCAGGTAGCCAGGGGGGAGGCTGAGGTGAAGCTGGTGCATGGGAAGTGCCTTCCCAGTGTGTTCTGGAAGTTTGAGTGTTTACCATTTACTGTAGTATTACCCTTGTACCGGTGTATGGTACCCTTTTGTAACTTGCACACGTCACTTTTCTCTGGTATCACACCGTATGCATCCTCTCACTTTTGTTTGCTTTAGATACTTGCACAAGTGCCACCATTGCCTACGTAACGTTTGTTCTTGTGCTGGAGTGTCCTCCATTTATTGCAGTATTATACCTCTACTTGTACTTTGTACGCTTTTGTAACCTGCACACATATCACTTTTTCCTCCTGTAATGTATCGTTTGCTCCTCTTGTATTTTGGTTGCTCACTATTGGCACTTTTGATTCATGTAACTTAACGTTTGCTTTTGTAATTTGTCCACTTGTAATTTTTCTCCTCATGTATTATTGCTGTTCCTTGTGTGAAGCGCTCTGACACCTTCGGGTAAAGTCCGCGCTATATAAAATCGCATAAATAAATAAATAAAACAAAAAAATTCCAAACATCACCTGGCCCCCACAGCAAGACCCATTCTTCCTCGTCTACTATGCCCTGAATGTGAAGGGCTGTGGGCGAGGTGTTAAGACTAACACCGTTTCTGGGCTGCATTGGCCCCAGGCGGGCCGAGGTGAAAATGGCTCAAAGGCCTTAGAAACACCTGGCCCCCAGGGAGGCCGATTTTTGCAAACAATCACCCCTGCCCAGCCTCAGCTTGATTGCTTGGCAGGGTAGGGGTGAAGGAGAGCCCACAGCTGACAATCGCTGTCTGGCCGCACAGCGAGGCTGCTTCCATTTTCTCAGTCTCTGTCTCCCTGCACTCTGTGGGCCGTTTTTTTTCCTCCCCTTTCCTAGTCCACTCTCTGTGGACTGGGACAGGGAAGAAAAAACCGGCCCACGGAGGGCACTGAGGCACCGGCCCTTCGGCCCATTCCCGAATGCCCGCCTTGCCAATCCGCCCCTGGTCTACACCATTAAATACGGGCACACCGTGAACAGCTGCATTGCCCAGGTGAGACGCGTAGACGGAAGTTACTTTTGTTTTCAGTCATCATTCTGTTTCACTATATATCTATATATATATATATATATATATATATATATATATATATATATATATATAGATATATATATATATAAAAATAAGATAATAAATATTAAATAAAATTAATTCAAAAGAATTTGATTTATTACAAATTTTTCCGAATATAACAAATAAACCTAATTTAAAAAAAGTAAACGCATATATATATAGTAATTAATATATCCTAAAAGAGTCCAAAGTATATGTGCTCTCAGGACGAAAGGGTTCTGGACAAAGTAACTTGCAAAACCCTTTAATTTACACGAAGCGTTCGGCTACAGCCGTAGTCTTGATCACGAGTAAAGTACTGAAACATATGATTGGCTTAAATAACATCACATGGGAACGTTATACAGGAAGTGGTGTAACAAATAAAATGGCAGCCATGTTGGAATGGTCGACCGTCACTGAAATGATGTTATATATGCAACATACATCTTAGCATAATAAACATTAGTCATGCGAAATGCAGTATAAACAAAACACGTAAGTAAAGTCATAATGAGACGTCATCGCACAGTACGGTGTGACTCTGACTAAGACTTCATCATGAAGATCTCACAGTGGCTTAGCATGCACCCCTGTTGGTACGACTGCACATAGATGGACAGGTGTCATGGTATGAGGTCGATCAAAATGACTCAGTGAGGGAGTGGGATCAAGCCCATGTGGGCATGTGCAAATTTGCATGCGTCCATCCCCTCCCGAACGGTAACGAGGACCTAATCGTAAGGTCAGGCCCCCTCAAGTTTGCAAAGATATCACGGGCCCGTGCCTTGGTGTAAATGCTGGGTGCTGTAATGTGATCCATAAGTGTCAAATAGCAAAAGAGTCAAGTGGACCAATGTCCACAGGGTGTGTAGGGGTACCTACAGCAAACATGACAAGAGCATACACGGCGGAGTCCCGCCTATCAGCCCTTCCGCGAAATTACCATGTGACGCAATTACCCAGAAAAAGTGAAAATTGAAGAAAAGGTTAAGCGGCCCGTGCTTGTGGTGTCAGGCGAAATATGGTGAAATGGGCCCGTTCCTTTCCTCCTATAAAAAAGAGAGAAGAAAAATACAGGTTAATAAAAACTGGACCCCAAGCAAAGTTAGGGATCAAGTGAACAAATAAGATGTTACCTATCTAGATGCCCTAGTGATACTAAGGAGGAAAAACAAGTCATAACATAACATCACAGGCAATACACCAGAGGAAAACTACAAGGATAAGACCAGGTGGGTAACTATTGTTCTTTCAAATGAATGGATAATTCCTCATCCTGGTTCAACCCCTCCCCGGCATCTTGGTTTGAAAGTCGACTATATATTTGGACTCTTTCTGTCTTAATCTAAGTGTTCTGTCCCCTCCCCTGGGATTTTTTTTGATCTGTTCCAGAACACAACAGCTAAGGACTGAAGAGTCGGAAAAGTGTTTGGCTTGAACGTGTCGGGCTACCGGATATTTGGGGTCTTTGTTAGTTATGGCCTACATACGTTCAAGTATAAGATTTTTGGCCATTAGCGTGGTACTGCCAATATACCACTGTTTGCAAAAGTGGTGCTGCAAGTAAGGAATTGGGTGATAGGCGGGGCTCCGCCATGTATGTTCTTGTCATGTGAGACCACTGCAGCACGTTTCTGCATGGTGTGTCATGCACCATGTTTTGCCTGCCACACTGCAGGAACTGGGGTGCAATTACAGGGAGGCACAACATGTGCCCCCCTGCATGCTCCCTAGGTCCAGGAGAGGCAGGGAGCACAGTTGGGCCCCCTTACTTCCCTCTCCGACACCCTTTTCAAGATGAGGACAAATGTGATGTGTATATGTTGCATTTTCATCATTTTCCAAACTTGTGCGATAGGGTCACCCACAAAAATAAGGGAAAACACAGGGCCGGGCACCCGCAGCTTAGGCATCATGGGGAAATCCCTACGTCGGGATTCCCTCTAAAAGGGGCTGCAGCCCAGTGCTGCGCAGCCCACGCTGCCCCCCTTCTTGGGACAAATCAAAATAAATCGCCCACAGGGCGCAAGATGCAGCAAACGTCCTGGGAGATTAAGGGGACAATGCTGGGCCCATAGAGGCAAGCCCTCATGGTGGTTCCTGCTGGGCCCCAGCAGCAGCAAGAACCAGCAGGATCAGGAATAGCACCAGCACACCATATATGGGGTCACAGCCCCTACATTTATACCCAGATTCTCTTTCTTCTCTAGTGTAGGGTTTGGGGGAACCAAATGCAACTGGTTCAGGGGGGAATTGGAGCACTTTGTTTTCCAAGCTCCTCTTCCTCTTTGTCAAGTGTGGGCTAGGTGATCAGACACACCACGGGGCGGAGCCAGCCTTGTCCAGGCTAGGCACAGATCTATTCAGGGTCAAGGAATTACTCCTCCCACTACTCCCAATGCAGATGTCCCATTCAGCCTAGTGCTGACTCACCCTGCAACTCCTGGGGCCACACACACCTCCCAGCCCCTGTCACTCACAAGCCAGGCATGCCATTCACATCAGGCAGGTAGACACATAGCACACAGGAATGCCAACTTCTAAATGTGGTATTTCCCAAAAAGTCATAACAAATCTGACCACACCATTGCACAGCATTTATTATTTCAATTTCAAATATACTAAACTTGACCACGCTGCTCCTCCCATATCAGGAATTCCCACTGACACACTGATCTGTGAATCCCCGATGCATTCCTATGGGAGGGCATGCCAATCTCACCAAATGTAACATAGAGAGCGCACACACTTTACACTGGACTGCAGTGCTAAAGTGCCCAGATGCCTAAAACCACCAACACCATGTCAGAAATAAGGCAGGGAGAAAGGCAAAAAAGTTTAGGGATGACCTTCCAAAAAGGGCCAAGTCCAACAGTCACCACTAGAGTGCTCTCATCTATGATCTTACATCAATTAGTACTCCAGTTTATTTATCAAGTCATAGATGTCCATTCATTTTGCCACATTGAAAAGCATAAACCATATGTCACTTATGTTTAATATTTGCGATTTATTCAAAATATTTCAAGGGATTATTCCAATACATTCACATTATGGTACACATTTATCAAAAGATCACGGAGTGCTATGCAGCAATCCACCTTGCTGCGTTGTGTGATGGGAAAGGTAAGGAATGCGCCCTTCTTAAAATTATACGGCACATTCCTTTCTTTTCCTTGCTCTGACGCACAATGTGCTGCCTAGCACCAATGCAGGGACCATTGTCTCATGGTGCAAGCGTGCCTGCGACGTAAGCAGGGTGGTTTTTATGCAGGAAGGAGCACCTTCCTGCACAAAACTAATCCTGAGAGCCATATTCCTCTTTCTCTGTGTGCTGCAGAATGCAGCACACATAGAAAGAAGGAAGAATCAGGAAAAATAAAGATATTTCTCCTCCTTACACCTCACTAGGGGAGTTTTATCATTCTGATGCATTCCCGGGTCTATCGGGGAATGCGCCAAAATTCATGGGTGGATGCGTGGGAACACCCACGCTCCACACATAGAATGGCTCCCTGCTTCAGGGAAACGCAGTACAGTGATTTGCACTGAGTTGAGTTACTCCAGATTTATCAAGGCATGCAGGGCCATTCAAGGTGACAGCTCGTGGCTTGATATATCATACTTAGTAGTTGCATCGGTCTTGCGTAGTGCAAGGGTGATGCAACTGCAATTTCTTCATATCCCCAATGCATTTTGGACCTTAAAATGGTCCTTCATCATGGGATATTTACTGCTAACTAGTTTGAAGATGTGTTCAATCAATCAATCAATCAATCAATCAATCAGAGTACTTGTAAAGTGTGCTACTTACCCATGAGGTACCAACCTAATCTAAGTAATTAAACCTTGCAAGACACATCTGTATGTGATAACCATAATGCCCTATGAGTTGCAGGCACATCGTCCACATTTGGCTGCACCTCATGAACTATTGCATCTCAGTCTAACTGCTGTATCAGTGGTAAACAGCTATCAGTTGGGTCAATTCTTCTGAATCTATTTTGAACTATAACAAATTATGTGTGCAAAATAAATTACATGTTGAAATGAGTAGATACATTGTGAACAAGTCTGATTGCCATCTGTGTACAGAATTTCTTTCACTGTTTTGTCATCATTGTCACAATTGTGTAATTGTCACTGTTTTGTAGAACATTTTATTATGGGTCATAATTGATAATGACTACTTTTTAGCTAGGCTATATGTTATTTGTTTGTATATATGTGTATAGTGCAATATTGAATATCTAATTTAGTTATTATGAAATAGTTACATTGTTCTATTCTATTTTTATTAGGGATTTACAATATTAATTGCCCCCTGTCCTGATGATGGTCTTGAAGAGTCACCCATAAAGACCGAAACGTCGACTCCCAGCTTTATCCAAAAGAAAATTCTTTAAAACCTTTATTTTGGATAGGCCACTCACAGGCTTTACAGAGATTCTTGATTTGTTTCGTGATATTTATCCTGTATTCCTGTTTTGCAGATTATTTATGCTTTGTAATTTTCCCCTCATGATCTAATTCTGATAAAATTTACTTTTTTGCCTATACACATGTCCATTTGTTTTTGTTTTTGTCTCAATGTTAAGTATTGTCATGTTTAGTTAAGTATATGTCTTTTGAAGTTTTGATAATTAATTTTATGCAGGATAATTAAGGTACCTGTACTCAATTCAGTTACATAACTAAGTTAACCTCTTTAGTACAACAAACTCCTTTGGAGGCAATTTTACCCATCTTACTACGTTTTTACCCAAGCCCCCAAAGGTTTACTGGGTTGCTCACTTTATCTACCACCACTTACCCATGAGGGTCTCAAGGCGCTGGGGGGAGGCGGTGCTGCTACTGCTCGAAGAGCCAGGTCTTGAGGAGTCTTCTGAAGGCAAGTAGGTCTTGGGTCTGCCTTAGGTGGGTAGGGAGGGTGTTCCAGGTCTTGGCAGCGAGGTAGAAGAAGGATATGCCGCCAGAGGTTGTTCGTTGGATGCGGGGAACAGCGGTGAGGGCGAGGCTGGCGGAGCGGAGCTGGCGGGTGGGGGTTGTAGAAGCTGAGTCTGCTGTTCAGGTAGGCTGGTCCGGTGTTGTGGAGTGCTTTGTGTGCGTGAGTGAGGAGCTTGAAGGTGATCCTCTTTTCGACGAGGAGCCAGTCTAGGACTCTCAGGTTGGTGGTGATGTGGCTGCGGCGGGGGACATTGATGATCAGTGGGGCAGAGGCGTTTTGGATGCGTTGTAGTCATCGTAGATGTTTGGCTGGGAATCCTGCGTAGAGTGTGTTACCGTAGTCCAGTCTGCTGCTGACGAGGGCCTGTGTCACCGTTATTCTTGTTTCAGTCGGGATCCACTTGTAGATCCTGCAAATCATGCGGAGGGTGTAGTAGCTGGAGATGGCGTTGACCTGTTTAGACATGGAGAGGGAGGTGTCGAGGATGAATCCTAGGTTGCGTACATGGTCAGTGGGTGTCGGTGAGTTCCCAGTGTGGTCAGCCATCAGGAGTCATCCCAGGCTGAGGGGGTGGGTCCGAGGATGAGTACCTCCATCTTGTCCGAGTTCAGCTTCAGACGGCTGTTCCTCATCCAGTCGGCGACGGCCTTCATTCCCTCGTGGAGGTTGCTTTTAGCGGTGTGCGAGTCCTTGGTGAGGGAGAGGATGAGCTGGGTGTCTTCAGCGTAGGAGATGATATTGAGGTTGTGTTGGTGGGCCACTTGTGCGAGGGGGGCCATGTAGAGGTTGAACAGTGCCGGGCTGAGGGATGAGCCCTGGGGGACGCCGCAGATGATGTCGGTGGCCTCTGATCGGAAGGGCGGGAGGCGGACGCTCTGGGTTCTGCCGGAGAGGAAGGACGTGGTCCATTCAAGGGCCTTCTCTTGGATTACGGCTTCTAGGAGGCGTGTCTTTAGAGTGCGATGGCAGACCGTGTCGAAGGCGGCTGACAGGTCCAGGAGGATGAGGGCTGATGTTTCGCTGTTGTCTAGTTGGTGCCTGCTGTCGTCAGTGGTGGCGATGAGGGCTGTCTCAGTGCTGTGGTTTCGTCTGAACCCGGACTGGGACGGGACCAAGATGTTGTTGTCTTCCAGTTGGCGGGCCAGTTGCATGTTGACGATTTTCTCGATGACCTTTTCCGGGAACGGGAGCAGGGAGATGGGCTGGAAGTTCTTGTGGTCCTTGGGGTCGGCCTTGGGCTTCTTGAGAAGGGCGTTGATTTTGGCGTGTTTCCAGCTTTCCGGGAATGTCGCTGTTTTGAAGGAGATGTTGATGACCTTCCGTAGTTGGGGTGCAATGGCAGTGTCTGCTTTGTTGAATACGTGTTGTGGGCACGGGTCTAACGGAGATCCTGAGTGGATGGAGTTCATGACCTTGCGTATCTCGTCGTTGTTGACGTTGGACCAGGAGGTCAGGCGGTTGGCACTGGAGGTGTTCACAGGGGAGGTGAAGTCTGGCGTAGTCGGGCGGTCATGGTGTTGGAGCTGTCATGGATGTCAGCGATCTTGCGGTGGAAGAAGATGGCCAGTGAGTTGCACAGTTCTTGTGAGGGCGGTATGTTGTTGGCATTGGCATTGGCTCTAGGGTTGGAGAGTTCCTTTACGATGCTGAAAAGCTCTTTGCTGTCGTGTGCATTGTTATTAAGTGTGGGCGCAAAATCCATTCCGCTCGCAGATTTCGTGGATTTTCGGCAATTTCGCGATCCACGAATCTCGCGAAATTGCCCAAAAATCCGCCCACGAGCAGATTTGCGGATTTTTTCAATACAATGGCATCTTCGTGGATAAATATGCAGGCAGGATTCATTCTGGCACGATGCTCCTGTCACAACAATTAAACCTGAACAGGAAGCACTTCCAGATATAAATAAAGCTGGTGCCCGAGTTGAAGCTCAAATTCAGTCATGCATTATAATCAGCCCAAACAACTAGTGACGTAGTGAGCACGGTCGAGGCTATGCAGGTGTGCTTCCTCCCTATATTTAACGTCTACAATTAGATGTAATCCTTGATAGAGGTCTTTGCATCCTCAAGTTTCTCGAGCGCAATCCCCGTGTTCTTCCTGTGATCAGGAGTCTGCTCCCTTCTCATCTGCTGCTTTGATAGGCATCTGACCCTTTAGAAACAAGAGGCATGTGAACTCGCATAGAAGCCCCGCCAGTTTGGCCCCGTTCAACACACACTAGGGTATGCAACGTCTTCCTCCACTGTGATGGACAGCTCACTCTAAGGACCTCAGAGCCTATTGGTGCGGTGGCAAAGGTACAGACACACGTGGTCACTGAACACAACTCTTCTGGCCCTTTGCGCAGCTGTAGTGTAGCAAAAGCACTACACATTTCACCAACGAGGTAGCATTTACTGATTAGCCAGTAGAAAGCACTCCAGTTGAGTAGAGGTATGGCACAACACAGTGGCATCTTCGTGGATAGATATGCAGGCAGGTTTTATTCTGGCACAATGCTCCTGTCACAACAATTAAACCTCAACAGGAAGCGCTTCCAGATAGAAATAAAACTGGTGCCCGAGTTGAAGCTCAAATTCAGTCATGCATTAAAATCAGCCCAAACAACTAGTGGCATAGTGAGCACAGTCGAGGCTATGCAGGTGTGCTTCCTCCCTATATCTAATGCCTACAATTAGATGTAATCCTTGATGGAGGGCTTTGAATCCACGAGTTTCTCGAGCGCAATCGCCGTGTTCTTCCTGTGACCAGGAGGCCGCTTAGTTCTTATCTGCTGCTCTAATCGGTCTCTGACCCTTTATAAACAAGAGTCATGTGAACTTGCATAGAAGCCCTGCCCGTTTGGCCCCGCCACGCACACTAGGGTATGCAACGTCTTCCCGTCCTTTCCTCACTATCATGGACAGCTCACTCGAGGGACCTCGGCGCCTTTCGGCACAGTGGCAAAGTTACAGACACGCGTGGACCCATTTTCTGCAATGGCAAAAAAATCAGCAAGTTTGCGGCAAAATCTGCAAACTCGCATATTTTTTTGCCACTTCGCGCGAATTCGCAAAATTCACCCATACTTATTTGTTATTCAGGCGGTCTTTGAAGGAGAATCTCTTGGCTAATCTTATGAGGTGGTGATGTCTGCGGGTGGCGTGCTTGTGGGCTGCGTGGTTGTCCGGAGTGCGTTTGTGGAGCCATATCTTCTCCAGTATCCGACATGTGCGTTTGGAGGTCTGCAGCTCGTCGGTGAATCAGGTGGCTCTCTTACTGGCATGGTTGTTGGAGGGTTTCTTGAGTGGGGCGGGGGTGTTGGCACAGTCGTCGATCTACTGTCTGAGGTTGCGGGCTGTGGTGTCTGGGTTGGTGGGGTCGGTTTTGGGCGAGGGTGGTGATCAGCTGGTCTTCAGTGACTTTGCTCCAGCAGCGGCGAGGTAGCTGTTGGGTGTGGTGGTGCGTGGTTGGTTTATTGAAGGTGAAATGGATGCAGCGGTGGTCAGCCCAGTGGAGTTCGGCGGTGTGGTCGAAGGTGACGTGGGTGCCTGTGGAGAAGATGGGGTCAAGCGTGGGTGGGTGCGGGGACGAGTTGTCTTAGGCCGAGGTTGGCGAGGTTGGCGATCAGGGTGGAGGAGTTGGCATCATTGTTGTTCTCGAGGTGGAAATTCAGGTCCCCGAGGAGAGTATCCCCGGGGAGGATAGTCCGTGGAGGCGTGTGCTTGGGTGTTGGCGAGGTCGGCAATGGAGTCGCTAAATTGAGCTCGGAGTCCGGGGGGTCTATAGATGAGTGTTCCTCTGAGGGTGGTGTTGGGGTCGGTGTGGAAGTGCAGGTGTTTGGCGGTGTTGAGGGTGACGTCTGCGTGGGTGGCGACCTTGAGAGTGGAATTGTGGACGATGGCTATTCCTTCTCTGATTCCGTTGGCGCGATCCCTGTGGGTGATCTTGTAGCCGTCCAGGATGGCTATGGCGATGTCAGGCGCCGAGGAGTCATTCCGCCAGGTCTCGGTCAGGAAGGCCACGTCTGGGGCGGAGGTGTCGAGCAGATCCCAGAGTTCGACGGCCTGTTTGAGTGTGGAGCGGGTGTTGAGGAGTATGCAGCGGAGGTTGTTAGGTCCAGTTCTTGGAGGTTTGGTGGACTGTCGCAGGTGAAGCTGCAGGTGTGGCAAGAGAAAGGTCCGTGAGTCCATTTTGGACTGCTTGGAAGCAGGTGTGGTTTCGGCCGGCGTTGAGTGTGTAGAGGGTGCTGGCGTCGTAGCGGAGTCTGGTGTTGTGGCGTTCGCAGGGTCCAGGGGTTCTGGCACTGGGCGCGGTCCAGGCGTGTTAAGTATAGTGTTCGACTCGTGTCAGCTTATGAACCTGCGAGTAAGATAGTTGAAAGAAAAAGGTTTTTTATTGTCTGTGAGCACAGTTTATTTTGTACTATTTACAAAAAGAAAAATAACTGGATAGGCAAGATGGTGGGGAGCAAGAACTTGAGACAAATGTAACTCAGGATACCCCTCCACCAATATTTGTATGGCTCTCTGCTGGTTGTCAAATATACTAGAGATTTGAGCCAAACCAAATAAGCAGCAATGAGGAGCTGTTAATAAAGGCAACGCTTGTGAGGAGACATGCCACATTATTTTAGGATTATATGTTTATATTTGCGCTTGTGAATGTTTCTTTTTAAGGAGACACCAAACGACAGGGCCAAAAAAGCTCATGACATGGGCTGAGCCACCCCATAGGAATCAAAAGTTAGAATAACTCCTGATACATCAGTAAGTTGCACATAAATTGAAACATTGTGATCAGACTTGCACGGGATGTATTTGTTTAGGGCGATAACTGGCAGGGTTCAGTGGATCCAGTGATTCTTTTTTATTAAAGTGGCGAAATCTTGGCCTGTTTCCATACTGAAGGAACATGGGCCTTCTGGAGGGAGACATTGATGTGTCTGTTAACTTTGGGGTTCACTATCTCTGCGACCAAGGTCAGAAGCCAGGCTGCACAGGGATCAGAGCCTGATTTCAAGGCCTTAAGGACCCTCAGTGACTCAGGTAGATCAATAGGTGAGAAAACCATCAGGGAGGGAGATTCAACATGCGGCGCCTACGGGGGCAAGGGCCTGACTGTAGAGTGATTGCCTAGGGTAAAAGACGCCTGGATGGAGCAAATTTTGTCAATAAAAAAATTCTAGAGGCCCTCGCACCAGGCGTTAGACGAAGGAAGTGTGATGGATCCAGCTCTAGGGGCCATAAAGCTCTGGACAATGGAAAACATTTCTTTAGAATTGTTCCTGGCTAGATCGATGTGATCTGCATAGTAAATGCTTTTGGCCTGAGCTATGGAGGTATAATACAACTTCTGGGCTTTCCTAAGAGTCAGCTTCACTGAGGGGCAATATTCCTGCCACCAGAGGCGTTCTCAATCTTTGCAGTGTTTCTCCTGCATTTTGAGCTCAGGCGAAAACCATGGCTTAGAAGGAGAATCCCTGGACCGTTTAAGGAGGGAAGTAGGAGAGAGGTGATCCACCGTCCTCTTGATCCAGCTGGAGAAGTGTTCAAGAGCACCCTCCAAGTCATCAGAGGGGGCTGGTCTTGACTCAGCCAGAGCACAGCAGAAAGTAATCAGGTCAATTTCAGCAAAGGTTGGGCCTTGACCAGCTCAGCCTGGAGGAATTGTGCCTTCAGGGACCCAAGAGAAGTGTGACAGAAATGATCGGACCATGGCACCAGAAGCGGATCCTCCACCTTAATGGGGAAGTTGGAGCAGATAGGATCGAGGATATGGCCGCCTGAGTGGGTCAGTGCACTGGCCCATTGAGTAAGCTGAGCAAGGCTTAAAGAGTCTAAGAATTCCTTAGTATGCCCTACATATTTCAAGTCCAAATGAATATTAAGACCCCTAGGAAGAGATAGTGCGTAAAACGTAAAGCCCAGGGAATAATAACATCCGCCAAATTTTAAGAAAAGGCCCTGCAGGCCCAGGGAGCCTATAAACCAATGTTCCACCCAGCGAGGCGTGTGGGGAAATAATGATACTGAAATCAAGGACTTCACCCTCTCCTAGCTCTGAAGACTCCCCGCAGCAAAAGGCCCACTTGTCCCTAAATATAACCGCAACGCCACCACCCCTACTGACTTTGCGGTCAGCCCGGGTAATCTTATATCCGACGGATATCGCCATCTATAAAATGAGATTTGGAAATTCTTTGAGCCAGGTCTTTGTAATGAATAAAAAATCAACCTGTTTATCAGAAACGAGATCAAAAATATCCTGATGGTGTCTGCCTAGTGTGCGAGTGTTAATCATTGCTGCTTTAAAGGTGGGCCCCTTCTTACTGCCACAAGAAACGGTACCAGATTGCTGGGAGATGTCCGTACCTGGGCGCAGGTTAGAAATTACATCTATTGCAGACGGGGGCCAGGGGGTTTGATCTAAAACCTCCCACCTGTTTCACTGGAGGTACAGGTGTGGGTGAAGCATTAGAAGTTCATTGAGGCTATAGGCTCAAGGGGCTTTATGGCACGATGAGAAACGGGCAGCGTGGCTGTATGTCTGTACTGTCACTATCTATGACTATTAATGTATGTATTTGGTATTTATATAGCACAAACTTAGACAAAAGGAGCACTGTATATGATCAAAGACAAGCATACAGTCAAAAAGTGGTTGGTCATGTTTTTAACCCATGCTCTCTCCTTGAATTCCTCTAGCCATACCTGCATCACTTCTTCTGTTTTGGAGGAAACATGACTTTATTATAGCAATTTTGTAACACATAACCCAATTCCTCTACAGTCAAATATAATTTGTGCTTAGCCTAGGTCAGAAGCAAATCCACCACCCCCTTTTACCCAGATTCCGGCAGCCAGAGAGAGGAGATTCAACAAAGTGTAGACAAATGCTGGGCAGGGCATATTTTTGTGGTAAATCCTTGTTGCGCCCCTGGGGCCTCATTTATGAAAAGTGACGCATCGCTCCGTGAAAACAGCGATGCGTCACTTTTCACTGCGCACTCCTTGCGACACCAATGATGCGTCATATTTAATGTATGACGCATCATGTCGCAAGGACTTACAGATACGTCAGTATTTCTGACGCATCTGTAAGCGCAAAAGTGACGCATTGCTGGAGTGTGTCACAAAAGTGACGCAACTCCACCAATGCATCCTTTCACATGGGGTAAGCCCCATGTGAAAGGGCCTGCGTCAGTATTACGCCTGCTGTGAGGCAGGCGCAGGATTTTGACGCAACGGTGTCCTAAAAGTGACGCATTTCACTGCGTCACTTCTACGACCCTTTCTTGCGTCAATACGCCCCCCTTGCATACATTATACCTGGCGCAGGTATAATGTGGCGCAGGGGTTTACAAAGTGACGCATCTACCTAGATGCGTCACTTTGTAAATAAGACGCAACACAGCACATTTTTTACGCCACTGGTGCGTCACAAAAAGTGACGCACCAGCAGCATAAAAGTGACGCAAGGGCTCATAAATGAGGGCCCAGGAGTCTTTACATTATCTTATTCATAATCCATTGCCCATAAACATTTTTACTCTTCATTAATATGCAGATGCTATGTAGCTGTATTGGAAAGTATTTACCATAACTTTGATCCAATACCTAGGAAACTATTTGGACACCAGTGAATCATGAATAGCCTGAACCTAGCAGTCCTATAATAGGATTCATTTCTTCTGCATAGCTTCCACATTTTGAGCCTCAGTTGCCTTTACGTATTTTGTGACTTGCTCATGTTTCCCCCCAGTGAAATGAAAATTCAGTGAACATACAGGATGGTCCCTATCTGGTTGCACAGTTTGCACAAAATCTCCCTCTATGGGAGATGTTCTGTATGTCGTACAAGACAACGGATGCCCAGCAATGACGCTTATGAGCAAAGCACATGGGCAAAGATTTAGGCCGCTGTGACACCCTGCTCTGCTTATCTGGAGTGTATGCTGATTTGTGGCTCTTTATACCTATTTGCTGTATTACGGACTGATGGGTCGATATGTAATGTGATACCTGCGCAGAATTGAATAAAAACAAGTTTCAGACTGTTAGTCAACCAACTGAGGTTTGCTCTGCTGCCAAAGGGTCAACCAAAGTGAACCCCCATCTTAAAGCTGAAATGAAGAGGTCCTCAAATAATGGAGGAGTTAGTCATGGTGAATCTCCAGTATCATTTATTCCGCTCCCACTGTAGGAATGGAGTGGAGCTTCAGCTTACAAATTAGAAAATAGTGAAAAACAATGACCTCAACAAAATAATTTCATAAATTACAAAGGTCTTTGAAAAATGTATCTTTAGCTGGGGCATTTTAGACAGTTTGCCATTTATCATTAACAACAGTTGATTGGTTTCCTTCTTTTCTCACAATGTCTGGTTATATTTTAAACAAATCAGTATTCACTGATCTTGACAATACAATGAAGAGTTTGTGGCATTTACCCCAGTCCGGTTTCCGCAGCAACCACAGCAGCGAATCCGCCCTCATCTGCCACCGACGACATCAGGACCCTGCTCGACAATGGAGAAGCAGCAGCCCTCATCCTCCTGGACCTGTCAGCCGCCTTCGACACCGTCTGCCACTACACACTATGAAAACGCCTACACGACGCCGGGATCCAAGATAAGGCCCTGGACTGGACCACATCCTTCCTATCCGGCAGAACTCAGAGCTTCTGCCTCCCACCCTTCCGCTCCACCGCCACTGAGATCATCTGCGGCGTAACCCAGGGTTCTTCCCTCAGCCCGACGCTGTTCAACATCTACATGGCACCCCACGTCGCCCGACAGCACAACCTCAACATCATCTCCTACGCCGATGACACTCATCTGATCAACTCTATCGTCAAAGACCCTCATACCACCAAAACCAACCTCCACGAAGGACTGAAGGCCGTTTCCGAATGGATGAGGAACAGGCGACTGAAGCTGAACTTGTACAAGATGGAGGTCCTCATCCTCGGCTCCACCCCTTCAGCCTGGGACGACTCCTGGTGGCCGACCTCACTGGGCCACGCAAGCAACCTGGGGATCATCCTCGACTCCACCCTCTCCATGACTAAACAGGTCAACGCCGTCTCCTCATCCTGCTTCAACACCCTATGAATGCTCCGCAGGATCTTCAAGTGGGTCCCCACCGAAACGAGAAGAACAGTCACCCAGGCCCACGTCTCCAGCAGACTGGACTACGGAAACGCCCTCTACGCAGGAATATCAACCAAGCTACTGAGATGGCTGCAATGCATCCAGAACGCCTTGGCACGACTGATCCTCGACATCCCCCGCCACAGCCACATCACAACCCACCTGAGAGACCTACACTGGCTCCCCGTCAACAAGAGGATAACCTTCAAGCACCATCAAAGAAATATTCCCCCTTGACCTATATTATTTTACTGGTATATATCCAACACTTTACATTTCTGTATTTTTATACATCAGGGCAAACAACAGCTAAAGCCTTTTTTTTAGATTTTTATTATTTTATCTTTGGTTATTTTTCAGTACAAAAATGTCTTTCATTTATAAATTGATCACATCAGTTAATATATTTTATCAAAAAACACATAGTATAAAAACTCATCTTCAATAAGAGACTATTTCATGCAGGGAAAAAACAGATTACAAAACAATCAACATTCACACAGGTACATACACTCCTTACTTATCATACATGCTACATTCATTCTTGATTCTGCGTCCGAGGGATCACAGATGGAAGTGCAAAATACGCAAGGTCGACGCGTTTCGGCAGAATAAACCGCCTTCCTCAGGACCTATCTTGCAGAATACAAACAAATATTTTTATAGCCCCTGCATGGTTGAGTATCTGAGATTCTAGAAACGAATTCCTATCAAGGTACACGCATTTGCTGGGGGGTTGATTATTGTATGAATTCCTATTTTATCAGATATTGTGTTTTCTTCTTCTAATTGTCGGTGCCAAGGTTTGTTTTTTGTTGTACGTCTGGTGATGGACTTGTTGGTACAATGTTGGAAATTTGAGGCTTGAAGTCAATCTCTCCGTGTAACTCAAGGCGAGTAACCGTTATATTATTATTTTCAAAGTTGTTTAAGTTTCTTATTTCCGTCTTTGCCGCTAAGCGGTCTCAGACGGCTGTGTGTCAGGGCGATCCGGTGCAATTTGAAGCTGTGTGGTGCCTTTCGCAGAAACGGGATATTTTTGGATTGAGATGCTTTCGATTCTTCTTTCATCCGGCAAAAACGTATCCACGCTCACACTGCTACGGGAAGAACCTTCAAGCACCTCATCCATGCACACAAGGCTCTCCACAACGCCGGGCCAGCGTACCTCAACAGACGACTGAGCTTCTACGACCCTACCTGCAAGCTCCGCTTCACCGGCCTCGCCCTCGCCACAGTCCCCCACATCCGAAGAACAACCGCCGGTGGCATATCCTTCTCCCACCTCGCCGCCTAGACCTGGAACACCCTCCCCACTCAACTTATGGCAGACCCAAGACCTACTGGCATTCAGAAGACTCCTCAAGTCCTGGCTCTTCGATCATTAGCAGCAAACCCCCCCCTCCCCCCCCCCCCCCCCCAGCGCCTTGAGAATCTCACGGGTATGTAGCGCACTTAACAAATGTCCTGATTGATTTATTGGTTGATTGATTTATAACTAATCTTATGAGAACATCTGAGCAAAATCAGCTTCCTTACCAGCTCTCAGGACCTGGTGACAGTTTACATGACTAAGGGCCTTATTACAAGGTTGGTGGTCCTCCTGTCGGCCTGCCACTGTAGGACCACCAAACCTGTTGTGCATCCGCCCACTGGATTACAACTGTAAACCATGACAGGCGGTGTCACGGCAGTGGCTGTTTAAGGCTCATAGAAGAGACTTAAGACAGACTGCTGCTGTGAGACCGTGGCAGCACACTCCTGCATGTTGTGTCATGCACCATGTTTTGGATGCCACACTGCAGGAACGGGGGTGCAATTACAGGGAGGCACAACATGTGCCCCCCTGCATGCACCCCTTGGTCCAGGAGAGGCAGGGGGCACTGTTTGGGCCCCCTTACTTGCCTCTCCAACACCCTTTTCAAGGTGAGCACTAATGTGATGTGTATATATTACATTTTCATCGTTTTCCAAACTTTGGCGATAGGGTCACCCACAAAAATGGGGTACATTTTTATGTGGAGACATGTGGGAATGCTGGTTGGTTGTCAATTTGTGGATCTCAACAAAATGCATTTGTATGTGTAATCTTAGCTATGTGTGCACTTTCAAGTTTTTACGGCATTATAGGAAAGTGAACTGAATCAATGCAAGTTACATCACCCTGGACTACAGAAGGCAAAAAAAACTAAAAACTGGAGTTCTTAGCAAGGACCCGATTTACATTTTGGCTGACAGAGAACACTCCATCGACATGATGGAGAGCTTACTGTCTGCCATACTGAGACTGAATCGCCCACCAAATTAAAAAATGACCGCCAAGCTCAAGGTCAATTTAAAAACATTGGCAGAAGCCGCCATCACGGAGGTTCCTGTCAATGCCTTTTTATGTTTGACTCACTGCTCCATCAACTTAAATGAGCCGTTGTTAAATTGGTTTGTTTGAATATTAAAAAATAAAATCCTAAAGCTGCATTTTGTTGTTGAAAAAAATGCCTCTCTCACCATGAGCCTTATCTCCAGGTGGTGACAGGCAGTGAAAACTGACCTGTATGTCCGCCCTTCTAAATTAAGTGGGCGAACAAAGAGATCAGCCACAGATGGCCCTTACTCAGTCAGAACGTTGGAGGGTTGCAAACATGACATGACTTCCCCACGGTTACACCAATGGTCCGTCCGAGTTATATCAAGCAGGCAGACCATTATCTTTGCGTTAAAGATACTCTGTCACCATTGCGATGGAACATCCTTACTGCCATAGATATACATCTGGTAATAATTCTTTTAAGTTAATTCACCACTTACACTGGTTGGTTTTAGCACCTCCAGAAATGCTAGCTTCAAAACACAAATACTTATCACATTATCTAAATATTGAACCCAAGACTACTAAAGTCACATAAAGGCACCAACCGCTTAATGGTCCATTCACATGCCATTTACACACTATACCCCCAGTCACTGGTCCAATCTAACATATCAGTGCACGCACATAAACATACCACCACCGTTCAAGGGCCCATTACATTCATACTGCACAGAATGGAATCCACATTCAAGGCAACCTCTCAACCCATCATCAATCAAACTGCACACAAAGACAACACAAACAAACTTCTATAACACATATGTATATACATGTTGAGGGCTGGTAAATCCATAAACTTCACAAATAAATAAACAGTTTGACAACATTTTTACCAGCTGTCAAACACCAGCCTCCATTCTGAACATTACCAAATGCATGCCTAGTGAACCTTTGCTAATGGCTCCCATTATAGTCACATGAGGCACAGGAAGACATGTCTTACATGCATATTTTTGCATTTGTCACCACAAGTAGGACGGGTATGCCCAGACGGGGGTCCTGTGCTTTCCATGCCACTGGAGTCAAGCTAGCCTGGCTGATGAGGCGTGATGCCCCAAAACTGGTCCCAGGATGCTTGTTTCCTGTCCTGGGAGGACCTGGCCTGGCAGTTCGATCTATACTGTTCCCATGGGGAACAGGGTCAAGACTGAATTGCACATGGCTGGGTCAGAACTGGAAAGGCATGGGGAGCAAAAAAACGATGGATATATGCCTAGATCTCTGCACGGGATGAATGTTTGACATTGTGCAGCATTCTGTCTATCAATTGTTCGTTTTGCATTTGTCACCCCAAGTGGGATGAGTATGCCTAGACGTGGGTCCTGTGGTCTCCATGCCACTGGAGTCAAGCTAGCCTGGCAAAAATCAAACTATTCAAAATATTTATTTTTCTCTTGTTATAAGAAAAGATAAATATTTCACAAAACATTTTCTGTAAGCATTTCTTTTATCACTATTTCATATTTTCTATGCATATTTTAATGCATATTATCAAGTCTCTCTCCCATAACATATAAAAACAATTCGTATGTTTTTCCATGCGGAGCAGGATTTTCAGGGAGGCAGGGGACGCGGAGTACACGGCAAAACAAGAGGAACAAGAAAGCAAGACGGAGACGGAAGGGGAGATTCAAACAAACCATCGCCAATGGGGACCCGAGCCAAGAGGTAGATGAGATGACGGTGGTCAACCTATCCAAACGTGAGTTAACAGCTATTGACATTGAGTTATTAACTCGAGGACTTTCATTCCCCCCACAAAGAAAATGGACTATGTGCAAACGTGCATTGATATATTTTGTTTCTTAAGAAAGCTAAAAAAACGGTTTCATTGGCATAAGCAAAAAAACGAAAGAATTAAGTAATGCAACATCAACAGATACCTTATGTTTTTTGGATGTGGAAACCTTACACACTGTGGCGTCTTTCAATGCCAACATTGATTGTGATGAAGACCCGTTGACAACTTTTGAAAAGTTAGATGTAAGGGTTTGATATAACTGGGTCAAGTGGGTTTAAACCTAAATCAACATTTTTACCAATAGTACATTGTGATGCACTGGAGGTATTTGAAAAAAGTGTAGTAAAGGATCTGAAAAAGATGGCTTATTCTGCTAAACATCAAGCTAAACGCAATCTAAACTTGGCCAGACCTCAGCATTGGACAACCTCAGAATTGATCAAACAATAGTCATCAGGCAATCGGACAAGGGAGGCAATGTTATGATCTGGGCCAAGGGTGATTATCTAAAAGAAGGGCAACGACAGTTGGATGATCAGTTATGTTATCAACCTTCATTCAAAGCAGAAATATTGGTTTCTAATGTGAAGTATTATGAAATGCTTACTGAATGGAAGGATCAAGCCCTATTCGAGTGGGAGGAGTTCTGTAGTTTGAGATGTAAACATGCAAAAACTCCAATATTATACCTGCTACCTAAACTGCATAAAAATCCTGTTAATCCACCAGGTCGGCCGATAGTATCCTCCATAGGTTCACATTTAGAAATGACATAAAAATACTTAGATTTCTTTCCATGAACTTTTGTGATTGCTTTACCAGCATACCTAACCTAATCCAAAGAATACCATATGGAGAGCTGATTCGAGCTAAAAGGAATAGCAGCACAGATAAAGAATTTCAGGCAGAACAAAAAATAATGTGTAAAATATTTGAAGCCCAGGTATATACCAACAAAGTAATACAAGTAGCAGTAGACATAGTATCTAAATTACAAAGATCAACACTGCTAAATCCCAAATCTGAAGTTGACACTGAATTGGAAAAGCAAATCAGATTAATTACTACATATTCAAGCCAGGCATATAAAATTAGAAAAATACTAAACCGCAATTGGCAGATTTTGAAAACTAATGCGGTTTTAGACAAATATCCCAGCAAACAGCCACAAATAACTTTTAGAAGAGGCAGGCCTCTCAAAGATGTACTTAGTCAAAATGCAGTCACATCTGAAACTATGAATCGAACACAGAACTGTGTAGTATTTTTATGTTGTATGCATTGTAAGGTGTAAGCTAACAGTAGAAGTTGCACCAAAATCAGGGTACCCAATAGCAGTAGGGATTTCTTATTCAAAGGAAGCTATGATTGTAACACTGAATTTTGTGTTTATTGTCTGATCTGCCTGTGCAAGAAGTATTACATAGGCAGTACCATACATAGGACCAGGGAAAGGATTTTAGAGCACAAGCGGGCTATACATAATAACAACGAACAATACCCTGTAGCCCGACATTTTAGGAGTACTCATAGGACAACATGACAAACTTTTATCTTTTCTCATGCAAGATGCGATACCGTTGCAAGCCAGGGAAGGTGACAGAGAACAGCAGCTGAGAGTCCTTAAATCTAAATACATTCTCAAGACAATATTCCCTGTAGGGCTAAATTCTTGCGATGAAATGGCCATTCATTTAGGTTAACCTGTTATACAACATGTTATACCATATCTGTAATATGAAATGAACAGTTAATAGACTGAGTGTACAGATCAGGAAGTTTCCTTCCTTCAAATATAAAAACATTAATTGTACCAAAGGGTTTTTTTAGAATTAGGAATTTTATTTACACTGTTATATATATTTCTTTTTGTAAATAGGATCTAGCAGAAGTTCATGGAATCATATAACAACAATTAACAAAGCTATGCGACCAGAGGAGCACCATATCTAAAGAAGGTGTAATGTGACTATTACGACAGAACATCATTAGCCCACTTGGGCGTGAAGGAGAAGATGTATAGTAGCAGTGTAAATTAAGACTGGATACTCTGTGCCCACTGGGGAAGGGTTGGACTTGCAATATAATCCTTCCTGTAATGTAAAGTATCAAATGTAATTGTATTGATGAGTATTGACTCGATTTTTTCAAACATGTAACTATGTACAATTGTATCTGTACAGCAGTAATAGCCATGCACAAGAGCTGGCATTAGCCTTTCATTGTCTTTTATACCGCATTACTCCTGTGGTTTTGAATCAAGTTAACAGATTGTAAGCACTGGCACTTTTATGCTTCATTAGGAGCACTCGTGAATTGCATTTGCACTTTATCAAATGGTGTCTGCATAAAAATGGTAGACTTGATTGTTTGCATATTTTTATTTTTAAACTGCAATGGATTGTAATTGCATTGTGGTAAACATAACTTTATTGATACATTTTACCTCTGAAACAAGGAATTGAAACCAGTTAAAGATGGCGCCCATGTATTTTGGTGAAACGACATGCAGATCCGGTTTCTATGTTTATATCACGATTGTATGAATACAGAAGTGTAACATGTCTTTCCTTAATGTGACAAAGCCGTAAAGGTGAAACGCGTCGGTCCGAAGCTATCTTGTCTGCAATAAACAGCATTTGAGCACTGTGGAAGTGTCCTGAACTTCATTCTTTAGAACAAGGAATAAGTGTGGCGAATCTTAAGGATTTACAGTATCTGGTCAAGACCACCGCAAGTTCGAGCCCCATTCTACCGGACTCTGTGGGATGGAATATATATATATATTTTTTTTTCATGGAGGTTCCTGTAAGGTGACCCATGATAGCTTTAGATGTTTGTTCCCTCTATACGTGCATCGATCAAGTAATGGGAGTAGCAGCCTGCATGCATTTCATAGAAAGCTGACATATCTATTACTGGCAACAGAACAAATGTTGGAAGAAATGATGCTTTTTTGTTTACAGCAGAACATCCTTCTCTTTGAAAAATCCATCTATCAACAGCGGTCTGGAACCACGATGGCCACTTGTTTCGTCCCCAGTCTAGCGAATTTATTTCTATGCTGGTGGGAGGAACAAATTGTCTGGACCGAGAAATTTGAACTATATACTGACCATATACCTATATGGATCAGGTATATTGATCACTTATTCCTGATCTGGGATGGTCCAGCACTTCTAGCCAAGGAATTTATTGAAGAGTTGGGGTGTTAACAACTTGAATCTCAAATGTACTCATTCAATCAGTCCAAAATATTTTGAGTTTCTGAATATAGCCATTGAGAATAAACAGGGAAAGAGCACAACCTGTCTGTTTTGCAAAGAAACAGCCGGGAATACCGTGCTGCATGCAGCAAGTCATCATCCTATCCCCTTAGTACAGAGCATCACCTATGGGGAAATGTTGCGGGCTTGCCGCAGTTGCAGTACCGATGATGATTTCCAGATCAAACAACGTACCATCATGACTCATTTTAAAAAACAGAGGGTAGAAGGATAATGTCCTTTCAAAAGCAAAAGAAAAAGTGAGTGGCAAAACCCCAAATTAACTATTGTTCAATCCATCCTCAAGTAGAACTCAGAAACAATCACAGGAAGGTATGAAAGCTCCCAGAATGATAACTAATTTTAGTAGATGAACATGGGCACTCAGAAAAGCAATGAAGGCACACTGGAATTTGATAGTGGTGGATCCAATAATAGGCAATCAAGTAGGAGCAAATCCACAAATCACATATAAACAAGCAAAGTCCCTGAAAGGTCGTCTAGTACTTAGCTATCTTCAAGACAGCACATGTCCTCAGTGGCTTAAGGCACTCAATGGCTTCACCACATGTGGAACTTGTAAAGCCTGTCGTAATGGGAAAAACTGCAAAGATTACCTTGCAGGTGCAGGCAAAATCAGGAAATTTAAACAACCCATCAATTTCAACAGTGAGCAAGTTACGTAGGCAGCACAAAACTCCCACTAAAACAGAGGATATAGCAGCATCTCTGGGCAATAACCAGCCGTGATTACAACTATCCATTGGCCCGGCGTTTCGCAGACAAACACAGAAGCAACAAGAGTTGTCTCCAATCCTATGAAATCGATGGAATTCCGAAACACATACGAGGGAGAGACAGAGAGAGGAATCTGAGGATTCTCGAATCCAACTACATTATTAATTTGGATTGCAAAACTCCAAAAGGGTTAAATGGAGATGAGGAACTCGTCACACACACATACGTCATTGAACCTTATCTATCCTAGTCCAGCTGCTCTACTCACTATTTCATTTTATTTTATTTTGATTTTAATTTTGGCCTTATCCAGTGTCGCTGCACCTCCTTTTTTAATGAAGATTATAACGTTGGGATGGCTGTTGGGTAGGTTTCTGATCCCCATTGGGTATCACAATTCAGTAACAAGCCACATTTGTGGACATACTGTATGGGAACCAAATAATATAAATATTGGCCTCCCGCTACCAGGGTAGTAATCCAACAATATTTCCATTTCTATACGCTTTACTGTTAGGGGCATTCACTCACCACAGTCCCATTTGTTCACGGCACCTCACATAGGCTTCCGAACGTCAATTAGAACAGTCATTAGACTTGCCGATTGAGGTTTATGCACTTCTGGGTAAGATAGGATCAATGTGTCTCCGATGATTTAATTTTTGTGGAGGATGCCAGGCATTACCACAAGCCATGCAGTGAGATGACTAGCACTGACCTTAGAAAGGGAAAGCACTCCCTTCTATGAAATATATGGCGTACAGCACAACCCAATAGATATAGGGGCACTTGCCACAAATCTGCATCTCATGAATTATCATAGTAGTGTATCTGTTACAATTAACTGCTCCAATATCAATTAATCATTGCCAAGGGGTTGGTATGCCTAGCTTTAGGATGCTGTACACAAATTATGGAAATAGAGTGAATATCAATAACTAGCACTATGATCAGTACATAGCCAATGCACTCATCTGTCCGGACCCGAAATGTATATGCAAAACTTTATTGATTGAAAAAGGATTGTACGGCTCATCACTACAATGAATGGAATACGAAGCGGAAATCTACTATTAGCATGGTACTAAAATATTTTAGATTGCATTTGATGGTTTTGAAAACTATTAGCGAACGCAGAAACTGCAATTTTGCATGCTACTTGGTCCACAGTTTGAATTCAAAACTTTATTAACAACAATGCGATCCTAATGCGATAATGTTTTTGTTATTGCTTTTAATTGTTCGATGTATCGCAACACCATAAGGTAGTTTTTAAGCTTTTTAGATTTAAATTGCATGTATAATTGTAGATGAATTGTGAATACAGACAGAATTTGTGCAAAGTTTGTGCACACAACAAACTTTTCTATGTCTATGAACTGTTCAGCCTATTTCTATAGGAGATTGATGTATGGTAATCTCTTGACAAAGGCTCACACCGGAACGCGTCGTCTTTATTTTGTCGCACAGTAAATATTGTGCTGTCTTCTGGTGTGCCGCTTCTTGTTTTCGTGTCCATTGGGGCAACTTACAGGAACCTCCATGAAATTTGAGCGGCTGCTGCTGCTGCTGGCTGGCATTGAAGCCGGAGGCTGGGAATCACGAAGCAATAAAGGCAAAAACAAACATCTAGAAAAAGCGTTGTGAGTTGAAACAAAAGAAATGGTGGGAAGCTAAATCCCTACAGCGGTACATCGAAGTGAGAAGTGGACAACTGAGTTTGAGGATTTTACTTGCCCCAAGCCGTGAGGCGTCCGATCGTGAAATGATGAAAGAATGGGCGGGAACTAATTTAGACTCATCACGCATACTTTTATTCATTTTAGTCAAATTTGCTGAAAAAGACTGTGCCAG